>NW_026731856.1:0-46240 GCF_028476545.2 Physella acuta
AGTCTGGTTGCCGAGATATGGGCCAAAAACTGCATTTTTTTTCGAGTTTTTATTTTGGCTTTTCCGGGAAATCCAGGGAATTCCGGGAATTTTTTTGGCCCACAATCATCCTCGGAACTTGCTTAACATATTTGCTTTTGGAACTAGTCCTCGATATTGCTTCGTTGAGGAGGAGATACGACTTAAAGCTGCGGTAAAGCTGCGGACACACATCCAGAAATGACGAATTAATAATCGCAATTCCAGTATGGAAATTGCGCTAAAAATATTTGGACGGTGGGGGGAGGGGGAGGGGGGGGCGGTGGCAAGAATTTTGATGCTACATATGTGGTCTGATAAAGTGTTACAGTACCTAGGCTAGCTATGCATTGTGAAGTAAATAAAAACTAATGAATAAAATAACACGTCTTTTCATTAACTTGTATGTGGTTCAAGTAGTTATAAAAACCAAGGGAAACAACCGGTAGCTACGTTGTCGAAAGTAGTTAAAATGGGATAAACTCTATAAACAATGTTTTAAAATAAAAATAACAGAATTTATTATTTTACTAAACCTCAATATTGCAATCTTTGTTTGAATTTTAGCTAATTTTTTAATAATCTATTGAGTTTAGAGTTATCATTTCACTCTAGTTTAGTTTTTAAAACCATTAGCTGTATTACATACTAATTTTCTAGAGATGTGAATGGTTCAGATAAAATGATATTGCTCGGCAGCTGCAAAGCGGGAAGCCAGATTAAAACTCTCGTTTTTTTAATTTCAAAACACCTGTGTGTTTAAATGTAATAAATGTCGGAATCATGTCAGTAAACACAGCAAAACTTCCAGAAAAACATAAAACACTCCAGCTCTTCTTCTTCGTTCTTAATTTTAGTGTTGTAAGGTATTCCCTCCAACACAAGTATGCGTGTCAACTTGTTATGCGCCTTAAGGCCGTTGACTCCGATTTTAGCCTGCTTTTCTTTTTGGATTTGCTTCCATAGCTCATAACCTTTGTCCAACCAAGAACAAACTACAAGGCAGCAGTTGTTTGATTTTGGAGTTGTCTATCCTAGAAGAGTGTCAGTCCACAGCTATCGAGCCTCATCTGTCGGGGTGGGGGTGGGGGGGGGGGGGGGGGGGTTGAGTTCTGGACTTTGCAGCATCCAAAAGCTATACTGAACCCGACCTCTGATTCCAGCGAATTTTAAGAATGCCTATAGGCCAGTGATTTTTAACCTGGGTTCGATCAAACCTCAGGGGTTCGGTGAGTTAGCCTCAGGGGTTCGGCGGAGGTCAAGACACACCCGACTCACGATCGGATTTTGTCAATGCGGGCGATAGAACTTAAGAAGGGTTCGGTGAATGCGCATATAAAACTGGTGGGAACGCGGGTACCTCCAAAACGGTTAAGAACCCCTGCTCTAGACCAATCATGAAGTTGTTTCTATGTTGCGTACACCAAAATAATGACACCCCCCCCCCATTCCTTTCTCTCTCTCCCCCCCCCCCCCCCCCCTATCGGGAAACATTTGGATCGGCATATAAGACCTCGGCGAGACCTGATAAATGACCGTTAGTGAACACCTCTTTACATAAGTTTATATATTTGTTTTTAAAAGACATCGAGAACATCTCATACATCATGAGGGGTCCTAGAAGATAGCGCCGAGATTAAAAAAAAAAAGTTACTTGCGTCCAAAAAACAAACAGGACATGCTTCTTTCTATTCGTTAGCGTGGTAATTTGTATGCATGCCGGCTGATAACCCGACAAGTCTCGAGATCGAAAGGCGGTTCGTGTCAGCACGATGTTCCTGAGTCCACGCAGCTCTGGTGGGTACCTGACTCACTGAGTCCACCCAGCTCTGATGGGTACCTGACTCACTGAGTCCACCCAGCTCTGATGGGCACCTGACTCGCTGAGTCCACCCAGCTCTGATGGGTACCTGACTCACTGAGTCCACCCAGCTCTTTATATGCAGTTTTTTAACAGTCGTAGCTTGCCAGTTTTTACAAGCTCTTGTTACATTTCATGGATATAGATCTAAAGTTTTTTTTAATCGTTCTGTATGAGCGATTTCCGTACCACTCAATTACCATTTATAACTGTAACACCCACATATTTTTTTTTTAGAATTAAGAATAGTTTTTTAAACACCTATTAAATAGTTAATATCAGTAATATTCCAGGTGCAATTTTGTAATGAAATGCATGAACAACAGTCATAGATCATAGATGTAGAAATAAACATAGATCATAGACGTAGAAATAAACATAGATCATAGATGTAGAAATAAACGTAGATCATAGACGTAGAAATAAACATAGATTATAGATGTAGAAATAAACATAGACCATAGATGTAGAAATAAACATAGATCATAGATGTAGAAATAAACGTAGATCATAGACGTAGAAATAAACATAGATTATATATGTAGAAATAAACATAGACCATAGATGTAGAAATAAACATAGATTATCATAAATGTAGAAATAAACATAGATCATAGATGTAGAAATAAACATAGACCATAGATGTAGAAATAAACATAGATCATAGATGTAGAAATAAACACAGTTTATAGATGTAGAAATAAACATAGACCATAGATGTAGAAATAAACATAGATTATCATAAATGTAGAAATAAACATAGATCATAGATGTAGAAATAAACATAGACCAAATATGTAGAAATAAATAAAGATCATAGATGTAGAAATAAACATAGATCATAGATATAGATGTAGATATAAACATAGATTATAGAAGTAGAAATAAACATAGATCATAGAATTCATAGATGTAGAAATAAACATAGATTATAGATGTAGAAATAAACATAGATCATAGATGTAGAAATAAACATAGATCATAGATGTAGAAATAAACATAGATCATAGATATAGAAATAATCAAACCGATAACTTATTAACTATGTAGATGGAATTTTCACCATCAGGCGAATAGCGTGCAGTTTATGCTTCGGGGCATGGCTGATGACGTGAATATGGCGTGATTGCGCCCCGTTTACATTGAAGGTTCTTTCTTTCTATGAAATTAACCGTGCTGTGTTTTACCGTAATTAACATTCAGTAATTAAATGAACAAAAAGGTTGTTCTGTTGATCTTTTTTTTTTTCCTAAAGATCATTATCCACTTGATGGAGTCTAAATTACATCTTGATGTTTAGTTAATGTGGTGGAAATATTTAAATTGTTTGTAAAAAAAAATGTTGAGGCTCCGAAGAAAAGAAAAAAAAGGATTTTTCTTCCTTTGTTTATATTTGGCATTTCTGCGCATGTCGGCTGCTAATCTGGTCTAGGAAATCTGGGGGGCTGTGCGCAGACACGCAAACACGGCAATGCGCATGTCACAATGCGATGACTTCCCCTCTGGACGTTTGGCGTCGTTGTGTTGCGGTATTTGAACGGGGTTAGATGAACATTTGATTTTTGGCCACGAGAAACGATAAATATCTGGCCAATTGTTGGACGGGAAACGATGTGTTGGGTCAGGGATAAGAGATTAGACAAGGAGGGGGGAATTAAAACAGAGAGAAAACAATGGCGCCGGCCTGTTGAGGGTGGGGGGGGGGGGGGTTGTGCGCAAGTGTGTGTATAAGAAAAAAGAGTAAATGAGACTGCGTTAAGGAGGGGGGGGGGGGTGCAAGTAACAAAAATGCTTAAAATTCTGGAATTCAACCACGTGCAACAATGTTGCTACTTCCGTGGCCTTTTGGACCAAACACATTTTATTTTCTTGCTACCTTTAAAATAAATTGTTGACGAATACCTTTGTTCGTTTTCTACTTTAGCTGTAGTCTTAGGGCAACTGACTTGTCTTGCTGTAACTAGCATAACCCCGAGAAGATTGCATTACTATAGTCTCAAATACAATGGATTCACGTGCCAAATGTAAGCCCACAAGTGTCCTTCTGAATTTTAAGAGTCCTACATGAGCCGCGACATCATTAGCTGGCATACATTACTCCATAGTACAAGATTCAAGGGTCCTACATTAGCCTCTGAGACAAGATTCAAGGGTCCTACATTAGCCCATAAGACATCTCAAAGGTCCTACATTAGCCCATAAGACAAGATTCAACGGTGCTACATTAGCCCATAAGACATGATTCAAGGGTCCTACATAAGCCGCGACATCATTAGCTGGCATACATTACTCCATAGTACAAGATTCAAGGGTCCTACATTAGCCTCTGAGACAAGATTCAAGGGTCCTACATTAGCCCATAAGACATCTCAAAGGTCCTACATTAGCCCATAAGACAAGATTCAACGGTGCTACATTAGCCCATAAGACATGATTCAAGGGTCCTACATAAGCCTCTAAGACATGATTCAAGGGTCCTACATAAGCCTCTAAGACATGATTCAAGGGTCCCACATTAGCCTCTAAGACTCTAAGACATGATTCAAGGACCCATAGTTAACGGCAAAAATTCTATTTTCAACTAGCCCATAAAACATGGATTCAAGAGATCTACATTAGCCAATACGACTTAAGGTCGGTCGCTCTGACCTTTAACCATCAACATCACGTAACTTGCAAGTTATCCCGCACGCGGATCTATAAATAGACGCCTATTTACGTGTTGTGCTGACAAATGGGATAAAACGATCTAAACGTTGTATTTTTTTTTAATCCGCTGGCTCGTTTGGAATTTGTTTACATTTCGGAAAAATCCTCCAATCTGGCAAAGTCTACGTGGCCTCTTTTTAAAAATCCTTTGGATCACAAAGTCAAGCATTATCTGGCCACATGAAAAAACAGCAGCCTCGGTATCGAGATATTAGTTATTAGCCCACATTGTTCTATTGATTGCTCTCTGGGGCCAATCAGGCTCCATCCCGGGCCACAATCTGTATCTTTAGAGGCGTGAGCTTCCAAATGGTGATTAATGACTCGTTCAGAGAAGACGAGTTGGCTTTTTTAAGCCAACGATAATGTGATAAAAGTCAACGGTTAGCTACGCCCCGGCGACGCCGGCTGTGTAATGAAGCGATTTTACGGGCTTACATTGCAATAGAATCTTCAATGACGATTTTTTTTGTAAGCAATTGCTATGGATTGTAGGCCTATAGTAAAAAAAAAAAAAGTAGATCATTAATGCCCAATAATCTAAGACGTCGCTCTATTGTTTTATAACCCAAAAAAAAAAAAAAAAAAAAAAAAAAAAAAAAAAACACACATATGCACCACGAAAAAAGTTATTTTAAGTGCACATCAACGAAGCAAAATTAAAATAGTGTTTTCATTATGTATATCTGTCAGCAAGAGAAGAGTTTCTTTCTGGCATCTATTCGGTGTGGGGGGGGGGGGGGAGGCACTGCCCCCCATGTACCCAAAGCATTCTACCGCCCCACCCCCTCCCCTAGCTTTTCACCCCCCACCCCACCCCACCCCCCCCTCCCCCACCCCCACCCCACCCCCCTCCGGAGAAAAATATCTTAAAAAGGTTTTTTTTTTCCTCACTTCAAATCATATTTCCTCCACATCTATCACTTTCCTTACCCAACTCACAAAATACAAAATTGAAAGACATCATGTGACAGAAATCGACATTTAGATGGCGACATGAAAAAAAAAAAGAATCCTTCAACTAACCTGAAAATATAAATGACAAACTAATGGCTAGGGAAACATCCGCCAGTCTCCCAAAGAAAATGTATGTTTAAATAACAAAAAGGAAATCCATAATATTCTATTCATAATGAACACGGTGTATACACCTCTGTTATGTAACTGATCAACGCTGCAACGTGCTGCCTGCTAGCAATACATGAATGCTACAAGCAATACATGGATGCTACAAGCAATACATGAATGCTAGCAATACATGAATGCTACAAGCAATACATGAATGCTACAAGTGATACGTGAAAGCTACAAGCAATAGATGAATGCTACAAGCAATACATGAATGCTACAAGCAATACATGAATGCTACAAGTGATACGTGAATGCTACAAGCAATACATGAATGCTACAAGCTGCAAGGTAGCCGCTCTATCCTGAGCTATGTTACATGCTTGGTTGCAATATAACATGGCTACGTGCAAAATGGTAGCAATACATGAATGATACATGCATGATAATCGCTTACTCAGCTACAAACTACATGATAGTCGCCTACTCCACTTACATGCTACATGATAATCGCTTAATCCCGCTATATGCTACTTGATAGTCGTATAATCCAGCTACATACTACTTAATCGCTTAATCCGGCTACATGCTACATGATAGTCGCTTAATCCGGCTACATTCCACATAGTTGCAACTTGACAATGCTCAATACTGCATGACAGTCTCTCATCCATGCTACAGGCTACACGGTAGCACCTCAACCCTTCTACTTTCTCAGTTATGGCCGCCATATTCCCCATGCTACACAGTAGCAACAAAAACCAGGCTACAAGCTGTTCATTCAGAGCTTCCCAGTTCCTCAATAGCAGCTTTTAGATTTGAGGTAAAGTAAACACGCCTGGGGTCAGTGTACACTTGTCACGTGATGACCGTGATCAGCTGTAATATGGTGGCGTCGCTAGGTGGGGATTGGAGGGGAGGGAGGGTCAGTGTACAGGAAGGCACCATCTGAGGGGTACAACTAAAACAAAAATACTCAGCTTTATCGTGAACATTGATGCGTTACACTGATGAGGGCTGATGAACGTATTTAACCGCTGGGTGACACCATATTGCCGATACATTTTATTATATGCAGTACATATGTGTATATGTATATACACGCAGATATTGGGTCAAATCTGTCACGCACAGATATTTGGTCGAATCTACCTCACGTAACCCGAAAGTATCGAGTCATTAATGGGGCCTCTCATTCCATACCAGGAAATAACAAATCTAATTCGTGCAAATATTTTATCAGCTTATCAGCCACATATCTTAACACTGGACTCTATGTAGGCTATACTTTTTTATTTACTTAAATTGGAAGACGTGGCCATAAGGCAAGCATGTATGATAATAATAAATCTAAATTGAGTTTTTCAAACCAAAATATCGAGGGCCCTTGGCTGCTGCCCAGTCAGCCTCCCCCTTAATCTGCCACTGCTCCTAAGCTAGGACTAACATCGCAAAAGCTTCCCCATTCAAACATAACATACAACTGAATCGACCATTCAGAAATGGCATCTCTTACCCCTGACCTTTTAGAAAGAATCTCTCGCACAAGCGCAATAATCATATAACAATCACTAAAAATATATGAGTTATGGAGAGAAAAAAACAAAAGGGGGGGGGGGGGGTTGATACAAGTTGGGTTAACCATTGATCAAGTGGAGTGTGTATTTTGAATCAGATTTTTTTTAAAATATACAAAAACGTGCCTAGATAATGCGATATGCAATAAGGCTCTCAATTCAAGCCAATTCAATGAAAACGGATTATTTATGAATTATCGATAAAGAGATAATTCATACATTTTCCCAGCGGGATTCATAATTGAATTCTGTATTGAATCGACGATGATTTAGCATTCATCAGTTGAATCTAATAGGTAAAAAAAAATGTCGAACAAGCTAAAATGAAACAGAAGATTGGGCGAAATACATTTTTAGGGGAAAAAATTAAAATAAGGGGAAGAATACTTTTAGCACGATGTTAACATTTGAAAATTTGAAAATATTTCTGTACAACTTTATTCCTCAAAATAAACACAGTGAAAGCACACAATGTTTCAATGTCAGTTTATAATGGACACAACTCAGCTATTGGATTATTTTGTCAACATGAAAATATTAAATCACTCAGCAATCTTTTACTACACTCCCAGCAGATTTCAATATTTCAAAGTTAGGAGTTAGATCTGGAGGAATGATACTTTGTGATCCAACTCCAACCCACACAAGATGAACAATAGCTCAATTGAGCTCTGATCTTCAGTGTATAGTCCTACAAACACAGGGAAGAACGAAAGTCAATGGGATTTAATCTAAAGAGATAATGTGTGACTCTTTTTCCGAATTTAAATAAGGTCTTTGATATGCTGTGGTAATGTAGAGTCGTCGACATCCCCCACCACCACCGCCACTAGTATCGCTATCACTACCACAACAACCATGACTTCCACCACAATCATTGTCCCCACCATCCCAACCACTACTACCACAATCAACCAACCAACCACCACGACCTCCTCCATTACAACCACCACAATCACCATCATCAACACCACAATCGTCATGACCACAACCATCACCACAACCTACACAAACACCATCACTATCACCACCATCACAACCATAAGCTTAACCACAAACATCCTCCCCACCACCACAACAGCCATAGCCATAAATCACCACCACGACCCCCTCCATTGCAAACACCCAACCACCATCACCACAGTCTCCTTAACGACCACAATCACAACCAACATCACCACCACAACCTCAACCACAACCATTTGACCAACATCAAAACAAACACCATC
The DNA here is from genome assembly GCF_028476545.2 of Physella acuta. Classification (NCBI taxonomy): domain Eukaryota; kingdom Metazoa; phylum Mollusca; class Gastropoda; family Physidae; genus Physella; species Physella acuta. The sequence goes on from NW_026731856.1 coordinate 8,463, forward strand.
AACACTACTACAACCACCACCCAAATCGCCATCACCACCACCATCCCATCCACCACAACAACCATTGCCACCACCACGACTTTCTCCACCACAAACACCCAACCACCATCACCACAATCTCCTTAACGACCACGGTAACCACAACCAACACCTCCACCACAACCTCACCACAAACACCATCACCGCTTCTACCATCACCACCACAACACAACCACCCTCCCCACCACCTCGACCTCCTCCACCACAACCATATAACCACAATAACCATCACCACTACTCCAACCACCACCCCAATCGCCCTCCCCACCACCTCCACCACCACCTCCACCAAATTAACATTCCACCAACGAGCGTCAAATCTCGTGTCCTAATCTCGAATCGGTCCACGAGAGAAAGAAAAAAAAAATCCGAGGTTGGCTGATCAAACACTCCGGCCAGCAAACCAAACGTGACGCCCGGACGGCAAGAAAACTTGACCGCAGTTCACAGCACCCTGCCACAACAAGCGGACAGGGCGCTGTTCAAACCGGCCTGTTGGCACAGCTCGCCGCCATCTTGGCGACAAGAATTCACAACGCACGTCCCCCGGGCTGGCTACGGCCCGGGGCTAAGCGGTGGTCCACGCGCGACGGACTTCAAGCGGAAATCCTTCGACATTTGCACATGGATTTGTTTTCAACTAACTGTCGTCTGACGTCCCCGTCCCTCCCCCCCCCCCCTCTCCATTTGGTGATAATCGGTGCGTTACGACAGAAGCCTTAATCAATGTAGCAACATCATTTTGTTTTCGATTTAAAAAGAGCTACTTGGAATTTGATATGAAACAAAATATTTAACTCTAACTCATTGCATGTATACTGCCTGTTTCCATTAGCATTACCTAAAGTGTAGCTGATTTGTTTATTCAAATTATGTACAAATCATCTATACTGCTCGCCCCTCTATGTCCTCCTCCTCCTCTCTCTCTCTATCCCAATCTCTCTCTCTCTCTCTCTCTCTCTCTCTCTCATTCTCTCTCTCTCTCTCTCTCTCTCTCTCTCTATATATATATATATATATATATATATATATATATATATATATATATATATATATATATATATATATATATATATATATATATATATGTATATATATATATATATTTAACGTTTTGGACGATTTCTAAACTATATAGTCAATGGGATTCGAACTCATTTCTACTAATCATGGTTAGCGGGATAACCCCACTCAAGAAAGTCGTCCAAATGCGATAAATTTTGAAAGAAACACATCACATAACTAATTAACTATGCATGTCTCAATTATAACATGCAAATGCATTCATTGAAAAAAATGAATAATTAGACGTTAACCTATTTAGTCGTCTATTATTTTTTTGCCAGAAATGATGAAGACGTGGATGCTGAGATGCCCACCCATCGATCCTACGGTGATATATATGTAAATATATTTCACCAATCATCTCTCATATCGCCAAGTTACACAGGACGGTTTTTGCTTCAGTTCCGGGCCGCTTCCTATTTATGCAGATAACGTACATTCAATACACGAATTCAGCGGCCTATGTATAGCGTGCATAAAACATACCAGTCTCTGTCTGCATGTCTATCAAGACCCGAAGAAAGGGAGGTAAGAGACAGCTGGATTCTAATCGCAATCTGCAAGGAACACTGCGACATGTGTTCATCTATTCTAGGTGTATAGGGCCTACCACAGTTCCGTTTTAGATATCTTGTTTTTTTTTTTGTTTTTTTTTTATTCTGCTTTTTTTTTTAATTATCTCTTTTTAAAAGTCGCTTTATGTGTTCTGTGTGTAAAGACAACTCCCATTTATTGAATTTTTAGTTACAGACATATAGGAATAAAATAATTAATCATATGTCATGGAATATGAAATAAAAATTTTCAGTAGATAAGGCCAACTTCAAATAAATTATGACGAAAGATATTTTATAAATAGAGAATTTTTTTTTAATTAAACAATTCCCAAGTTTTAATGTTTAAATGTGTCTAGTCTAACTAGAAATTAAAACAGTAACTGAAACTATAGTAATACAATTGGACAGAGTAGTCGAGCTGATAGCTATTGAGTTCGGTTCCTTGTGTCCTTTATAGCTCCATCCAGTTCTAATGAATGCCTGACTCAAGACAGAGGGACATAGCATTCACCACACTAATCACACGCCGAGGTCACAGAAACAGGTGAATTCTACTACCTGTCGGCTCTGAAAGTCCAACCGACTTCAAAGTAAGGGAATTTTACAAATATACACATCGTGGGAGCTAACGAATACTATACACCTCGATAGTATATTAGTGTATGACACCTTTATACATACGACAAATCTCCTATTTAAAGCGTTTGACATCTTTATGGACATACGACAAATCTCATATGTGTAGTGTATGACACTGATGATGAAATACGGAAAATCTCATAAAGTGTACGTAACCTTTATGGACATACGACAAATCTCATATGTATAGTGTATGACACTGATGATGACATACGAAAAATCTCATATAGTGTACGAAACCTTTATGGACATACGACAAATCTCATATGTGTAGTGTATGACACTGATGATGACATACGAAAAATCTCATAAAGTGTACGAAACCTTTATGGACATACGACAAATCTCATACGTATAGTGTATGACACTGATGATGACTTACGAAAAATCTCATATAGTGTACGAAACCTTTATGGACATACGACAAATCTCATACGTATAGTGTATGACACTGATGATGACATACGAAAAATCTCATATAGTGTACGAAACCTTTAAGGACATACGACAAATCTCATATGTATAGTGTAGGACACTGATGATGACATAAGAAAAATCTCATATAGTGTACGAAACCTTTATGGACATACGACAAATCTCAATACGACACCGTCATAAACAAACGACATACGACACATCTTAACAATGTACGACACATGCATGCACATACTACATACGACAAGTTCCAGTAGTGTACAACACCTCCATCAACTAACGACATACGACACCTCTCAATAGTGTGCCAACACCTGCATGCACATACGACAAGTTCCAGTAGTGTAGAACACCTCCATCAACTAAGGACATACGACACCTCTCAATAGTGTGCGACACTTTAATGGACATGCGACACATTTCAACTGCATACGACACTTTTAAAAACCAACAATATATAACACCTAACGACATACAACACCTTTATGAATCAACGACATAAACCACCCCTGCGTGACGTTTCAGCTACAAAGATACGACAAAGAGCATACACCACAACCCACCTTTCCACATGTCCTGTACACTTCCAGCTATTACATCGACCTAGCACAAAGACAACCCACGTCACACGTGATCAAGGGGCTGTTATCTCCGACAGGTAACATGAGCCGAGGACCCCGGGGCTTTCTCGAGCTTCACTCGCCCGGGGGTGACGGGATGCCGTTTACCGGCGATCGTCACACTGCAGTAGATCCAACCCAACTTTTAAAACTGACACCCGGTGGCATTGCATAAAAGAGAGGTAACTCAGGCGGAATTATTTTCTATGTCAACAACACAAAGGGATTCAAATGCAGAAACTATATCACGCTAAGTATTATCTTTCAAAAAAACATGAGTGAAAAGCTTTTTAAAATGTATTTTGAAATGTTAATATGCGTCACCAATAGTAAAGTTACGGCCACAAGTCTTCGTAAGGGTGAAAAACAACGTTTTTAAAAAAAATTTACAATAGGGCTTGTAAGTAGGTCACAACTTCTCGTTCTCGTACTTGCAAGCTAGTAGATTTCGAGACCGTAGACTTACAAGCCTTATTTACTTCAGTAGCTACTGGGGGACATCTTGCAACATATTCAATAGTAGAAATAACAAAAACCTGAAGTCTCTGGCGATTGATCTGTTTAAAAAGTCTGGCTTCCATAGGGTGACCGGATACAATCATTACACATGAGAGACCAGACCAAAACAAACGAAAACAGCCTCCTATCTAATGAGTTCTCTCCCCTGCTGGCCAATGTCAAACAGGGATATGGACTATCTGTTGTTGTTGTTTTTTATTAATCATATAAATTCTGGTCTACTGCTTGTGTTTAATCAGGTTACATGTTTTCCTTGGTGGATTTAAATTTACAAACTCGGAAATTCTTTAAAGTGCAGTTTCGTTTTGGAAAAAAATTGAAAACTTAAACATTGAAATACAAATTGATTACTGTATGTTTGTGAGCATATAATTACAGGCTAAGAATTGAATTAACTATTTTACTGAATGAACAATAGGTAGGGTGGGGTACAAAATGCTTCGAAACTGATGTAGTAGAGTTCGCCATCACTGTATAAAAGGATTTCACTAGTTTGGACTGATACTTTAACATGAGCCCAACCATGTATTCCGGACCAGATTCCAACACCAAAACCCAACCCTGCATAAGCTCTACTGTTATATTGTTGTTGTATTGCTCTGTGTGGGCTGTGATGAGATCCCATTGAGATAGGCACCTTTGTTGTCATGCGCCAGTGTACATTTTGTGGAAGTGGAAGCAAAATTCTCTTTCTGATGTGTATCGAAACTACAAAACAATGTCAAATTGAACGACCTGATCTTAACTCAACCAGAAAATACCCTGCATATGAAAACTACCAAACTACGAGGAAATACAATGCATCTGAAGACTAAATGTCGGCCCATTAACGGCTGAAAAAAAAACGAGTAGATAGATACTAACCCTGTCTAAATGTGTTCCACTTCTCCTCTGACGAATTAATAAAAATCAAGTTTTAACGACATATACTATATTCCACTTCGCCTTGTCAAACATAAAACAATCCAGTTTTAAGGACATCTACCATGTACCACTATCCTGACAAACACAAAACAATCAAGTTTTAACGACATCCACCATGTTACACTTCGTCCTGACAAATACAAAACAATCAAGTTTTAATACGATCCACTATGCTCCACCCCTCCCCCCCCCCCCCCCGAGAAATACAGACACACGTCGTACTCCATCAATCACCAACGACCCCATGCACTTTGACCCGCACCGGCAGACACCACCATCCACTATAGTGAAAGATGTGAGTAAATTCCGCCATTATTGTTTTGTCTGATACGTCACACGAATCGGCGCCTGGCCCCATTTATCAACCAGTCACGTGATACCCTGAAATATACCCGCCATTGTGTAATTCCCCACTACAACAGACTTGGACGTTGTGTCTGCTGGCACTCGCAGACTTATCAGTGCCAGAAGAACTCACCTTGATAGCGCCAGGGGAGAGGGTGAGTTCGGAAATTGTTTGAAAATTTGGAAAGATGTGTTCCTATAATAAAAGCGTTTAATGTTCTTCGACAGCTGGGGCCGATAAGGTGGGAATTGTGTTTTGTTTCGGTAAATAAAAAAAACAAAGTTTGGCATCTTTTATCATGGATTTCTATTTGGCGGCGGGAAAGGGGGGAGGGTGTAGAGGGTTTTTGTATGTTGTGGGATTTCGAGTTTCAGATAACATAAAAAATGAGAATGAAATAAAAAATAAATTTTAAAAATGTTTTAACATTGACGAAGATAGAAGACTGAACAGTGCTGAGTTTCGCAAACGAGGGGGCTTGGGTGGGAGGTGGGGGAGGGGGGCGTTATAAAGGGGGTGTATTAAATGTTTGCATTTCCATAATCTAAGAACCAAAGTTCAGATAACACACAACGGGAAGATAAAATACGTAAATGAAAAAATTGACACCGACGTTGAATCACAAATTGGGCTAGCTAAGTCCTTCCATGCAATCCTTTCCTAATTGTTCACTGTGTTGATGAGAGATATAGTACCACCAGCATCTGTTGTCTTTTTACCGATGATACCGATAATACCACACAAACATTGGGCGTAACACAATGACCTATTATCGATACATCGCCCGACCACCAAACGACCGGGCTGTGTACACAAATTAATTAGCCCCAGTCTCCGGAGGCCGGCATTTTTTTTTTTTCGTGTTGAGGTCCGGCCAGACAGTCAATATGGGTAGGAAATAATAGCATTGACAGCTAGAATCTTCCTGTCGTGTCTAGGGTCTAGACAGTCAATAAGGATAGAAAATAACATCGGTCATGGTCTGAATCTCCTTACAATGTTCTCTAACACACAAAGATCGCATTTGTTTTGTCGGGTGTCGGAGCGGTGAACTAGAGTGGACGATAAACATTCGACCTTCCCTAGCTAAGGCGTTGGTTACAAATGAGCTTTGGGTGGGTTATCAAGGTGGGATTATAGCAATACCCTCCCCGCCCACCATGAAGCCAAACGAAAGGCAATATAGTAAAAATAAAAAATAAAAACAATAACATTCAGATCCTAAAATAGTTCAGTGTCCAGATGGAAAGGCGGAGAGAAGGTAAGAGAGAGAGAGAAAGAGAGAGAGAGAATGCATTCGTTTTGTCGGATCTCCGGACCAATGCTCAGCTAGGATGGAAAAACCGAGATTCTTCAAGCATTCTACATTTATAAAACTAACCGTGTGGGAGACTGTGGTCTAACCGTACTGGGAAACTGAAAGAATGGCTTCGTTTCGGCTCAGTATCTTCAGGCATTTTACATTAGTAAACTTCACAGTTGGGTTCCTGTCTTGGAATCCACCAAAACAAAAACACAATCCGAAGACTATCTGTAGAGGCAATCTATTCAGGCGATACATGGATTAAGAAAGAGGCGAAGGAGAATCTTCTCAGCAGCACGATCATATCCTATACTAATGCTAGTACCTATTGGTACAGGGAGGATTGAGAACATCGATGGATTAGTTGAATACGATGTGTTCTGATTTCTATTCTATTTCCTTTTCGTCTCATATAAATAATAGGGCCGAAACGATATCTAATAACTACACTTCTCATCTCATACAAAGCGTAACAGCAAACTGATTTTGTCAGTGATTTTTCTTGTTCTAGTAAAAACTTAAGGTTGCCTTTCGAACGTGTCGACCGATGGCTTTACTTACCCTAACGTTAACGTTAGCATCAGAGCTGGGTAGACTCAGGGAAGGTCTACTTACTCGAACCGGGATTCGAACTGGAGACTTTCGGGTTAGCAGTCCAGCGCTCTACCGCAAGGACACACCTTCTTATCACCTAGTTCTAGTCAGTTTAATGTATCTGTTGTTTTAGTTATCCTGTTAGTCCCAATTAACCAGTTCAGGGTCATCGGTAAGTTATTTATAGCCCTGGTAAATATTCGAACCCTGAATCCCTAACTTACACATCAAACGCTCTGTTCAAATGTTTAGTAAAACATAGTCTCTATCGCATTCATGCATACACTAATTTGCAATACTCCAGCACGCTATACCAAGGACTGTGTTCTAAGTAAACTAGTGGACCTCAAATAGACTATTTAGAAAGGGATTGGACCTCATGTCATGTTTTTTAGGTCATGTGAAGTAGAGTTCGTGTGTTTTTATTTTTACCACAACGGGTGAAATGGATTGCACGATCAGCACTCGGCCTATTTTTGTATTCATTGGTCTTTTGACTTAGTCCATACAGTCATTTAAATTGTTGGTTACATTCCCACCCCCTACTGTAGACAAACAAATAATCTGTTCAAGTTATTGGCCACATCCCCCCCCCCCCCCCACCCTACTGTAAAAGTAAAGTAAAGTTTCCTTTTCAAACCAGACGGTTTATGGGGCAAGTGAAGTAGAGTTCACTTGTTTCTGTGACCTCGGCATATGAAGAAATAATGTGCCACCCTACTGTAGACAAATAATCTGTTCAAGTTATTGGCCACCCCCCCCCCCCCCTACTGTAGACAGATAATCTGTTGAGGCTATTAGTCACCTCTCCCCCCCCCCCCCCCCCACGCCTTTATTACCGTATACAAACCAGTCTTACTGTTCTACTAGAGAGGTAGCCTCCACCTCAACATACTGGCCGGTGGTGGACTTACTGGCAGAACGTGAACCGTCCCCACAACCACGCGCCCTCCTCGTGTGATGGATGGCCCCCCACACTGGCCAGGTCCCCATCGCGTCTTTCGTCCAATAAGAAAAATGAGCTTTCCGTCAGACAAAAAACTATCTGGCATATCTCGGGTCTATCTGGCCAATATCTGCGGCCCGGGGAAAGGGAAGAAATTAGGACTAAGAAGGAGATAGATGGGGCAAAGTGGGAGATGTAGCGAAGGAGGGGGGGGGGGACGCTGATAGGAAGGGGTGATGGAGGGAAAGTGGCAAGGACAGAACGGAAAATCAGATTGTTCTTGGGGATTGTGTGGCTTGAAATGTATTTACATTTCAGTTGCTTGTATTTATTTTATTTCAAGCGTCTGAGGTGTTTGTAGCACCCAGCTCACGCAAATCACACAAATCCAGTCAGACTTTCCAACTGTTTATCAGTCTTTGTGTTTACAACTAAATACAACAAGTAAAAAAAAATATTTTTTAAATATTTTTTTTCACGGTATTAAAAAAAAACAACTTTCGAAATACGATTTATTTTAAAGACAGTTTAGGTATATAAAAAATTAGAAAAAAAACGTTTGCACACGATAACTATTTAAAATATAATGTAGGCCTATACAAGTTTGTAATATTTTGTTTTATTAAAATGGGTTGAAAAGAACTATTATTATGGACATTATAATTTATACTGCAATACAAACATCCTAATATATATGCATAAATATATATACATAAATATACATATATATACATATATATATACATATATATATACATATATATACAAATATATACATATATATACATATCTATACACACATATATATATATATATATATATATATATATATATATATATATATATATATATATATATATATATATATATATATATATATATATATATATATATATATATATATATAAACAAAAAGACAGTGTGAGGTATGGGCAGAGACAGAGACAGAAAGCCAATATGGCAAATCTCAAACGTAGAGGATATCAGCCGACCAGCCATTGTGGTAACTCTCAGGCCCAGATTGTCTAATAAAGAGGCCAGCGTGGCAACTCTCAAACATAAACATAAACCAGAGATGGCCAGGAGAGAGAGAGAGAGAGAAAACAGAAACGTGCCTGCAAACAATTTGACGCCGACACAACATATGATGTTCAATAACCAATGAATATCATCTTGCTCAGGTTTTTGTATTTTTTTTCTTCTTCTGAGGCAATTCTATTTAGCGAGAGAAGAGGGGAAGTTTTTTTTTTCGCCCTGACAACACCGCATAAGTTTCTAATTTCTTTTCAGGTCGGAGAATACAAGAGTTTATCCAATCTCTCATGGTAGTTGGGCAGCATCGATTTTTTTTCTTCGAAAAAATTAGATATTTTTTTTACAACCATTTTCTTCCAGAAACTAAACTCTCAATGTAACATTGTAGCTAAAAATAGATTTCATTATCCGCCGGCAGTTTCTGTTTGAGACTGTAAATTACTAATCAAATATTTATTGTAATATTTGCTCTCAGAATAGACGGAGAAAATTTACGGACTGTAGTTTGTTGTGTAAACTTTCGCTTTCAAGGAGATGTTTGAATTTGGAGAAAGCTACTGAACAGCCAATCGTCGGAGAATTTATTTTGTTAAAACAGAAAGATTACAAAGTCGATATATTTGACGTGATGTGTTTCAATGTCTCATGCCGGAAAAGACTATGAGTCAGGCCAGAGAAACCGAAACTCGAAGAGGTTGGGGAGGATGATGGAGGGGCGGGGGGGTGGGGGGAATATGGAAGTGTTTCGATACATACTGAGACAAAGTTTAATGTCGGTATTTTTTAGGCTAACTGTGCTAACATGAGAGTGCATTTTGTAAGGAGAACTAAGCAAGAAATGTTTGTGATATAAAGACAATAAGGACCATGTCACATTCGTGTGGTCCATGTCACACAATGTGGTCCATGTCACATGTGGTCCATGTCACATAATATGGTTCATGTCACATGTGGACGTGTGGTGCATGTCAAATAGTGTGGACCATAACACATAATGTGGTCCATGTCACATAATGTGGTCCACGTCACATAATGTGGTCCACGGGGTCCATGTCACATATCTGTAGTCCATGTCACCTATGTCTTGTCTATGTCACCATCATGTGGACCATATAACTAATCTGACGAGCCAACAATCAATACAACCATCAACATCACTGCCAACTTTGGTAGCCTTTTAACTTTTACTTCTCCCATCTGTTGAGTAAAGGGATGTATTTTTTTCTTTATTGTGCGCAGGGGAGGGGGTGGAGCAAGCTGCACGAATCTGCATAAGTCTAGGCTGCTTACGTCTGGAAGACGGAGGATTAAGAAAAGCTTTCAGGATTATGAGACAGGGTGACGTGCATCCATTACACCGTGCAGGGGTTCTAAAAACGTGTTTTAAGTGGACAACAACGGCCACTTATTCCTTAGGGGAGCAATCATTGTTTTTATACTTGACATTGAACAACGATGTTTTTTGTTGTCTTCAAGTACATTGATGTGTAGAAAAAGTAATTGAGTAATCCATAATTTACACGAATAGTATTCCGAAAAGTAAACTGCAACTTATACTAATGTTTACCTGTCATAGTTAATTACATTAGAATTTTTTTTCAAGTGAGCAAAACGAAATGTACATAGATATGGTCCTGACGTTATGATGACGAGTGGCTATGAGATTCACTTGGTTTAACGTTGTGAAGAACACTATTAGCAACCTACTGCTCTTGTCATAATGTTAATTATGTAGCTTGTTATATGTAGGCTATCCATACGCCCGTGGTCTTCCTGCCTAACAAAGTTCACATTCAGACAGTTCCTCCTTACCAAGGATCAAATCAGTAACCTAATCTCTTGCCTACCAAAAACCTACATCCCCTGCCTAAAGATCTCATTAGTGACCTACATCCACTGCCAACCAAAGACCCCATTAGTGACCTACATCCCCTGCCTAAAGATCTCATTAGTGACCTACAGACCATGCCTAAAGATCTCATTAGTGACCTACAGACCATGCCTAAAGATCCTATCAGTGACCTACATCCACAGCTACCAAAGATCCCATCTACACCGCTATATACCAAAGTTCACGGGTCAAGCTCCAGGTACCCCGGTTGGCTAGCCAGTTTGAACTTTTTAGACCTGACTTTAATCAGCGGTTCAAACAAATTCCTAACCTCGCCAAGTTCATTTTCTACAGATTACTAGAGCGGTGCGAGCATTCGGTTCACAAAGGCCGCGGCACAACAAGAGAGAAACGTTTGGAAACTCTACAACAAATGTACTGTACATTAGACATATGTAGTAAAGGTGATATATATTTGCTCGTGCATATTTATATATTTTAAATTAAATAAACAATGACAAAAAAACAGATTTATGCAAATACCACACACACGTTTATATGCATATATATATATATATATATATATATATATATATATATATATATATATGTATATATATATGTATATACATATATATATATATATATATATATATATATATATATATATATATATATATATATATATATATATATATATATATATATATATATATATATATATATATATTGTTCAAAGCAATTCTCACAGCATTCCAAGCCCTGGTCTGTCATCAAGGTACCACAAGCACACATCAGAGAGCCATTTTCATCTCCCCAACAACAAAACTATCTGAGCTATCTACGAGCCGTCTTCCCCCCTCTCCTGAAAGGTAGACTCGATCTCTCCCTATGCCTCGACCGGTGCCTCGGTATTTGAACCCATATTTCTTACATCCGTTAAAGACAAATAAACCGGCATAACAAGGTGCCAGAGTGGGTCAAGAGAGGTCGAGGAAAGTTTGGTGCCGGTGTTATTTACACCTCGGCGCGGATCAGCACGTGCAGGGTAAGCACACACACACGAACCCGCAGACATACAAACACACACATGCAACTACAATCACACAGGGGAAAATCCCTGACACTTACAAAAGGTTACGAGTAATAGGCGGGACAGACGAATTACGAGTGACTTCCGCTTGGTCTGAAGCATCCACCTCCATCATTGTTAGCCCAGTCACTCTATGTTTAATCTCAGGTAAACTTAGTCACTTTACTAGATGGTAACTTTTTTTTACGGTTCGCAGTGTGTGTAAACAAAAAAGGTGCTTTTTTAATTGGTGCATGCTAAATAGCAAGACATTTTTTGTTGTTATATTGTCGTTTTAAATCACTACGATTGTTAACGTACAGCTAGAGAGAAAGTAAACCTTAATTAATCTAAAACTATCCATGTTCACTTGTTTCTGTGACCTCGCATATGAAGAGACAGTGTGGTCAGCACTATGACAAGCCGCCTTTACTTTCCCTAACGTGAGTTAGGTGGACGCAGGGACGGTCTACTGGCTTGAACCCGGATTCGAACTCAAGACTTAAGGGTTAGCAGTCCAGCTCTCTACCGCTAGACCACTCCGTCCCAAGCGAACTCTACTTCACTTGGCCTATAGAACGTCAGGTTTGAAAAGGGAACTTTTTACTTTAACTATCCATGTTGTCAAAGTTTAAGACATAGATGGCATGGTAGGCTACACCACAGCGGGTAAATTACGTATGTCTACTCTTCTTTGTAAAATTTATAGTTGCAATACGGAAGTTAGACTGGATTCTGACCAAGACTATAATTATCATAATAAATTATTGTTTTGGCTTATTAAACTACAGCCAGCTGTATGTAAATCTACCAGAAGTAACAGAACGAAATCATTCAGTAACAAACAACTTCCGCCCAGTCCAAAACCACGTGGTTTTCGCCCCAGCGAGACGAGCCAACTGACGTCAAACTCAACTCACAACAAACCAGGAGCCTCAAGCCGAGCTACCCACAAGTGCCAATTAAAAAGTAGCCGACAGGAAGTCCAATGAAATCAGAACCGGCGCGGCGCGGAGGTGAAACAAGGGTGGGTGGAGCCAGAAGACGATGGAACAAAAACGAAACCTTGGAGGGGGGGGGGACTGGTAACATAAAGACACATGGCCAACAGGTGAGGCTCATCATTTCCGTTACGGAGCCCAAAGAGAAATCACAACATTTTCCCGTGTTGGTAAAACATGAGAAAACATCGGCTAAAGTTTCATAGCGGGGGGAAAAGTTTGCATCATTTAAAACCTAATCAAGCGTGACTTCAACTGGCCGGCATGAAAATTTTTGCTTATATTTTGTGAAATAATTTTCACCCTGAGGATTTTATTTTTACAAAATAACAGTGTATGATGTTTGATTCTAGCTGTTAAAAAAAACACATTTCCGTATGGAAGGAAAAAACGTGGGAAATAATGAAACATTACATTTCGTTTCAGAAAAAGAAGAGTTTTGCATAGTGCCTAATAAAATGGCATGGAAACCTACAGCTTTTTCGGGTTAATAAAGATACTTGCTTTGGTTATCTTAAATATAGACCTTAACTGGCTAGGCTTAGTGCGGATCTTAACTATGACGGTCTAGCCTAAATTTTAACCTTATTTATCAATAGAGTTAAAGAATATGTCATGCATTGCCAGTTCTCTACTACACGAATTGTTAGATGGGACAAAATCATACCACTTAGTGGTAGAAATTGATCATTGATCGGGAGTGGTAGAATCAGTAAAAGCTCATCGTTGCTTAACTGAAATGTCTCGAGTTCGAACCAGATGAGGCTCGACAGCTGGGGACAGCACCTTTTGTAGAAGTTTGTTCTTGGTTGGACGGAGCTGTGGAAGCAAATCGGAGTAATACTTACTTGTGTTGGAGGGAATCCCCTCCAACATTACACGTAGAGGAAGAATCGTTAAACCTAATAGAAGTGTGGCTTTATTAGTGCGTGTCTACTATGAAGCCAAACTAAAGATTGTTGGGGCACCGCCCACGCCACGCATCACCGATAACATTGCTGTCATTACACAACCTAACCCTAGCTCGTTACGACTAGAAAATAAAAATAAGTAACCTAGTATTTAACGCATAGCGTTCTTTACAAACAAAAGTTAGCTGGGGTTTTTTTTAAATACTATCAATCAAGTTTGTTTGTTTTTTTGTTGTTGTTTTTTAAGGGGGTGGGGGGCGGTCAGTTTTGCCAGGGATCAACTCAAAGCAGTGTATTAAGCACCGTTAGCTTCCTAGTCTCATGTGGGTCATTTAATGTGTTAAGTACGATAAAAGTCCCGCGAGTCCTAGAGTTTACTAAGTGCTTGATGGATACTTAGGGGGGAAAACTGGGGTTTAAAAGGGGAGAGAAACAAATAGAACCTGTTGGAGGCTATTCAAAATACTTGTATTTGCTTATAATGATATTCTTAAGTGATGAGATCAATAATTTAAAATCAAAGTTAGATATATATATATATTTAAATCTTGATAGCCATTAGAAATGTACTAATAGGGTTTGTAAGTAGGTCACCAACATCGCTTTATCGCACTTGCCAGTTAGTATTTTTTAAAGAAAATGTTAATATTTTGCGCTTTTGTTATTTAAAATCGTAAACAATGATAATGATTACAAGAGATAGTCTAGCTTCAAGAAAAATATAACCTACGTACTATTTCGATTTTTTTCCCAAAGAAGTGTACATTTTGTTATTATTCATTCGAATCCGTAACAATTTGTCCTAAACGTAGTTTAGCTCTGATCGGCACCTGACTCAAGGAAAGGCGGCTGGGCATAGAACTGACCAGATTATCCCTTAATATGCCGAGGTCAAGAAACAGATGAACTCTACTTCATCTGCTCAATTGAACCCTCAGGCAGGAAAAAGTAATAACGTGTGGTACCGTTAAAAATAGCGTGCGTCAAACAGGAAAAAGGGGCATCACTTATCTAAGACAGGGGATCACCGATGCCACGGCCGCCATTAGAGATGAGATAACTCTATGAGAGAAGATGTCAAGACTAAATCCAGCACCATCATAGTGCAAGTGGTTAGTACAGGGACGCACAGTCTGACGTTATAAGTATCGGAGATGTAGGCTTTTATACGGGGGATGAAAATATTTCATTTTTAAATATCACATATGTATAATGTTATGTATGAGGGTTGAAAACATTATATTTATAAACCTCAGAGATGTAGGTTAGTATATGGGGGATGAAAACATTTCATTTATACATCACATGTATATATTACACGAGGGATGGAAATGTTCATTTATAAACCTCAGATATGTATTAATGTTTTATATGAGGGGTGAAAACATTACATTTATAAATCTCAGAGATGTATTATTTGAGGGATGAAAACATTTCATTTATAAATATCAGATTTGTATTAATGTTATATACGAGGGATGAAAACATTACATCTATTAATCTCATAGATGTATTATATGGACATGAAAACATTTTATTTATAAATATCAGATATGTATAATATGTGGGTTGAAAACATTTGATTTATAAATCCATATAGATGTATTATAAGAGGGATAAAACATTTCATTTATAAATGTCACAGATGTATTATATGAGGGTTGAAACTATTTCATATATAAATTTCATTTTGCAACTATACCCACGTATAAGCCATATATTATGCCATTGTAATAAATTTTAAAACGTGCTAAGCTATTATTCAGAACACCTGACACCTATCTTTTATGAGCCGGCAACTCAATATGAACATAATTTTACACCTTGGAAGTTTATGATTTCCAGCCTGCGAAGTAAAACTCAAGGTGAGGGAAGGATTCTCTTTCTTTTTTTTCGAAATTGTACTATCTCCAATCCCAGCCAACCACACACCCACCCATGTAAAATGCAACAACGTAACTATATCCATTGATTACAATTTTATAACGTCCAAATCTATTTGGAGAAACACCCTGGCTTTCATTCGCCCCAGTGGGTAAAGGGAGTTAACATAAAAAATAACAGCAATAAAGTTTGATTGCGAAAAAAAATCGAATCCGTAAGCTAATAACTTCCCTTTGCTGTTTATGAGATAGAATCTTTACTTCGTGTTTTGATGTGAACGTGATGTGTCTATTCAAGTTAGATTATTATTTTTTTGTTTAACTGTATATATTGTATTTCACGATATTGTAAAAAAAAAAATCAAACATCGTTGTTGTATTATAAAACGACTCAGTATCGCACTACGAATTACAGTTGGCTTATAAGAAATTATTTTCTCTTTGAGAGTTTTACTTTCTCCACACCGAAGAAATCCAATTGTCAACACCGAAGACTGAATGACACACTACCTAGCGGGTTTTATTATGGATAAAGTCGAGACAAAAGCGAAAAAAAACAGACATTTTAAACCACGACAAACAAGACAAAGAACTTCCGTGCCGAGAAGGGGGTCCTGCCCCCACAAAATGGTTCTCTTAATGTCCGCCTAAGGGGCAGTTACCGGGTCGATAAGGGGAGTGAATCCTGCGAGCTATTCCCATCACAATCCGCCTTGGAGGAGAAACGATATTGACAGTTTCCAGACACCTTGTGGGTCCGTCTTGATGTGTGGGCACGGAGGTTTGGGGGGTGGGGTGTATGGGGTCAACAGTAGCCACAATCATCAAGATAACCGTAGCCACAATCATCAAGATAACGGTAGCAACAAAACATAAAATCACAGTAAAAGCTCCAATCTCAATCACTAAAAAAAATTAGACACAGTCATTAAGCCGACATGTACACAGTTTTAAGAAATTAATAACCCAAGATCATCAAACCAACAACAAAGAAATCACCACATCTTACTTTACACACATCCACCAAACCTCAAACAGGCACAATAAGCAACAACAAACACCAGAATTCACTAACCCAACGTAGCTGTGAAAAAAACATAAGATAACAGCGGTCGACGCGTTTTACACAGGATTGAGTCTCCAGATCTTAAAACCAAAATTCCCAGTATTTTCTCAATGTATAGAGAAGCTGGTTTATTAACGTTATTAAACACAACTCTTCGATTACCGCAGGCATTAATTATCACGATCATCTAGCTTACCCAATCCTTATATATATATATATATATATATATATATATATATATATATATATATATATATATATATATATATATATATATCTATATATATATCTATATATCTATATATATATATATATATATATATATAGATATATATATATAGATATATATATAGATATATATATATATAGATATATATATAGATATATATAGATATATATATAGATATATATATATATATATAGATATATATATATATATATATATATATATATATATATATATATATATATATATATATATATATATATTGCTTTTATTTATTGTGTTTGAACGTGTAGATTGCCTCAAAGTTGGTTAAGATTATACCCAGACCTAAGCAGTATGATCAATTTCAAGGACCGAGAAAAAGGGAAATGATACACGATTCCCCATCACGCTGTCCAAAGATAGGTCAGCAATTGGCCCTCGTCAACCTCTCGTTGATTATGATCGATATCTGAACCAATCGCCATAAAGTAGATTGTCCCCCAGACCAGGCCGAGGTGTAATTACGTTAATGTCAGTGCCTCCTGGCCCCTTATTGGTAACTGGGAAGTTATGGCCAGATTTTTTTTGTAATCATGGTTTTAATGTTGTTGTTTTTTTAACTTAAATAAAATGCTTATTTACTATCTAGTCTAAAAATCCTCTGAACGAAACAGGTCTAATGGTTGGTGTAAAATTCTTCACTTTTTTCATTAATTTGTTTTTAATTTATTTTTATTTTTTTTTTTGTATTTTCTTAGCAAAACGTTGTATTTATATGTGCTTATGCAGCAAAAAAAATTAAAGTAAAAAAAATAAAAAGTAAAAAATAAAAAGCAACTGAGCCCCGCAGCTTTTAAACCATTGCTTTGTCTAGGAAACAATAAAACAAAACAAAAACTGTGAAGGTCGGATGTGGCCAGATTTCTCCGAGTTGACGGCCGAACTTTTGTATTATTATTTTCTTTTCCAGAAATCTCAACAAAGCCGGCCTAAAAGTTGATCTTAAAAATTATCCCTGATCTGAGCATTTCCTTAACACAGCTTTATCTAGTTGATGTTTGTATGCATCTACCTGTCGTAATTACACCCTTCTTTATCCCCCTTTATTCTGCTAGACAAAAGGTATTGGAATATATGAATATGATGTGGCCAGATTTTTTAAAAACGTCGGTTGGGAGATATTTATTTAAAAATACTTTTGCCAATCATTTAACTAAGCCTGTTAAAATAAATTGTTGGCAATCTTCAAAAATACACTTAAAAATTATCTCATTTAAGCGTATCCTTATATGTATCTACTGTGCGTTCTCGGGTATCTTTGTCTTGAAGAGAACACCACTGTTAACAAAGTGTACCAGCATTCAACTAACTCTACTAAACCCACTACAGAAGTATCTCTGTTACCCCATCTTTGTCTTGAAGACAACACAACACCACCACCAACTAAGTGTACCTATTCAAGTGCAACTAACTCTACTAAACCCACTACAGAAGTATCTCTGTTACCCCATCTTTGTCTTGAAGACAACACAACACCACCACCAACTAAGTGTACCTATTCAAGTGCAACTAACTCTACTAAACCCACTACAGAAGTATCTCTGTTACCCCATCTTTGTCTTGAAGACAACACAACACCACCACCAACTAAGTGTACCTATTCAAGTGCAACTAACTCTACTAAACCCACTACAGAAGTATCTCTGTTACCCCATCTTTGTCTTGAAGACAACACAACACCACCATCAACAAAGTGTACCCATCGTACACCAGCCCAGTGAAAACGATTAACGTGAGAAGACAGTAGCGCCCGACGCTGGAATTTAACTTCCAAAAGCACCAGCGGAACTCAACGGGTTCAAATGGTCCAAATATTGTTATTTTTTTATCCCTCGTGCGCATGCGCGCGTACCAAAGCCGCTCATCTTTTCCTCATTAAAACTCACCTTGTCTTCCTCGGTGAAGAGTTTATCTCCCATTTACTTACTTTGCCCTAAGGGAGACTAATCTCTTTTCGGTGGAGTTAATTCCCCGTAGTGCGAACAACTCAAGAGCAAAGAAATTTGAGAAGTAGCCAGATGATTTCAAATTAAAAGTTAATAACTTTTTTTAAGCAGAAAAAAAGTGGTATGTTTTTCTTTCATTTCAGCCTGCTTACTTAATTTATTCATTTAATACTTTAAGCTTTAAACACTTTACAGTAACAACATATATTTTCCTTTTGATTGGTTCTTATTTTTTAACCGTTCACAACGTCGTGTCAAGGTAACCCGGTCAAGAGCTTTCATCTTATCTGCTTGCTAGTCTCTTAGCAAACACGTTCTCACACACACGTAAACTTATCTTCTTGCTTGTCTCACTGAAAAGGGGGAAGACAGAAATATAGAATTCTACACACAAACGTAAACTGTTCTTCTTGTTGGTTTAATAGCAAACACAAACAGAAACGTCAACAAATTAAATTAGACTTTGGTTTCTGACACAGCTTCACTTCTGGTATCATTTATTATTTAACTCTTTAACTGCTAAAAGCTGGACCACCATTTTACTAAATATTTTTAAAAATTAGGATCGCTTTTTTTTTTAATCTTGATTTTCGTTTCGCTTATGATTTTTCTCTGTGGGATTTATAGTTTATACGCTCCATACTGACTGTCCAAGTGCCCGGGGATCTTGTCCAGATAAACACCGCCAAAAATTACCCCCCCCCCCCCACATACCCACACACACATATATAAAAAGATTATAAAAATGAGGATATGAAACTTGTACTTTTAGATTTTATTGAAGAAGGTGTAATTGGGACATGACATTTATAACTTGCATGAAAATTCTGTATTTTGGTACCTTTAGCCTTAACCTAAACCTTTACCCTTACTCTAAACCCAACCTTAACCCCAACCCTAAGCAAATAAGAAATTTTTATGGTGTGCGTTTCTTCTTTTCTTCTTATTAGTGTTGAAGGGGATCGAGATTTATCTGCCGGTGGGTTTGAACTCGAGACTTTGTTCGAATTTATCAATCATGAGCTTTTTGCCGACTCGACCACGCCTCCAACACAATTAAGCGGTACGTGTCAACTGGTTATGCGCCATTGACTCCGATTTCAGCCTGCTTTTCTTTTTGGATTTTGCTTCCAACCAAGAACAAACTACAAGGCAGCAGTTGTTTAATTTTGGAGTTGTCTCTCCTAGAAGAGTGGCTGTCCCCAGCTAACGAGCCTCATCTGCCCGAGGGTTCGAACTCGAGACTTTTCGGTTTAGCAACCAGTTGGTTTAGCGACTCGACCACGGCGACCCCTGGTGTGCGTTTAAAATATTCTAATTTCCCTAGGTAAGAAATAGGTCTCAAGTGGCGGGGCTTAACTTATCGCACATACACGTTTTGCATTTGTGGCAGGGTTTATCTGGACAAGATTCGTACCTATAACGATGAGAAGTGAAGGAAGTACTCACTGATTAAGACATACTGAACCGATTATATTACAGATGCACATGATGAATCCTACACTAGCCGTAACATATATAATTACATACACAGACAGACACACACACACACAAGACTAAGGTATTTCCTTCAACATCACAATACCATCGTTAGGTAAGCACAATAAGACGAATACTGTATTGTAAAATTATGTAACATTAGAAAGCCGACTCTGCAGACAGCCATTGTATAGATAAACTTATCTGCGGTGAGACAAAACATCACAGACCCACTGACAAAACGGACCAATCAAAAATGCAAAATTAGGAGCGGGGTGGTGTATTGTCAATAACCATAGTTTTGGAAGCCCTTTATGTTGGATTTTTAGTTATGTTGTTGTTTTTGTCGGCTACCAATAAAGTAGCCCAGTTTTTCAACTTCGTACATTTCCAATAAATCCCAACCCACTGAATAACGAACAAGCATAGGACGCAGAAAGTTTTATAGTTTTAAAAAAAATATATTAAAATGAAAATATAAGCTTCAGCTTAACACCCTTTTTTTTTCGCGTATCAAGAAAGCGAGAGAACGGTGGGTTTCAAGCAAAAAAGTTGGAAGGAAAATACATTCGCTACCGTTGCAAAAGATAACTTATGAACCCATAGTAAAGTTGTGACCTATTGACTGGTCAGCCTGCCTCGTTTATCCATGTATCCGCCACTGATGTCTACAACCACCCCCACCCCCCCCCCCTTCCAAAAAAAAAGCCGCCTCGAGAATCTGTATAACTTAAGCCTAAATAACACTTGCATGGCTACAGACGCTGAGAAGGACGGACGGATAATTCAATAACAAACGTTAGGTTTCATCAAAAACGTGTCCGCAGTACGGCGGCGAAACAAAATTAAATTAACCTATGGACTGAATCAGGACACGTACCCTGCCCGTATCGCGGGGGTGATATACTCGTAGATGTACCAGCAAATCGCCGGTGTCAGTACTACTGAGGAGAACAGTGTTTCTTACGGACTTTTTTCTCCGGGGGGGGGGGGGGGGCACTTGAAATTTTCGGGGGGGGGGGGGGCGGTAGACTTTCTTCATGGGGGCGGACACTGTTAAAAGTATATATTTTCTATATAAATTATATAAATTGCATTTCGTTCGGGGGGGGGGGAGCGGTAGAATTTTTTCGGGGGCCTGGAAGAAACTCTGGAGGAGAACCAAAATTAAATTAACCTATGGACTGAATCAGGACACGTACCCAGCCCGCATCGTGGAGTGATATACTCGTAGATGTACCAGCAAATCGCTGGGCGCCGCCAAGGGGAAAAACTTGAGCGAGCCGAGCTGTGATAACCAACAGACCGGAAGTCCTCTAAGTCCGTAATTGGCCGGCGCTGATGATATCTGCATACATCACTTTGAAACCACGGGATGGATCAATGCTGTATGAAAGAGCCGGAAGTTGACTTCTGTGTACGAGATAACATGGGTAGCAGCCTACATTACACTGTAGCGAGTGCATAATTTGTTGATTTTGATTAAAAAAGATATTCTAAAATATGTGCGTGCTTGTATGTTAGCCAATTCTTCATGGCGGTGCATTGGTACTGCCAACTTCAAAGTGTTATTCATTATTTTCCTTTAATATTTTTTATATCCTATACTTTATATACTTTAGGATTAGCCGTACCCTATTGATCGCACATCAAACTCTAAGCGTATTCATTTTTCCCATACTCCAATACAATTTTCCCTCTAAGCTGCACGGTTGCGCGACTGCGCTGTAGTTTCGAAACTGCCGCGTGGTCATTTTGTAAGATACGTATATCCTTGTATAAGACTTTAAGAACACCGCGCACACAAAGCACACGTTACATTCTAGCTTTTTTCCTTTAGAAGGAAAGTTGCTCCAATAGCCATTTTATTCACTCCTTTACAGACAATGCGGCCCGGTATCCAATAAATCTAGAGCTACTCAATAAAAAAAACATCTAATTTTTCTAGACCCGTTATTAGCCAAACAAAAAATCTAATAATTACCAGTGGCAGTAACTGATTAAAAGTTAGATGGTATGGCTAAGATAAGAGGAAATTATTTTGTATTTTATACAGGGTTTTAGTCTACACAATCACAACAATTGCAGTTATTAAAGTGCAAGTATTATTATCATAGGACAGCGTGGCCATAGGACGATGGACTGTTAACCCGAAAGTTTGGAGTCTGGATTCAGGTCAGTAGAACGTCCATGAGTCCATACAGCTCTGATGGGTACCTGACTCAGTTTAGGAAAGGTAAGACGGCTGGGCATTGTGCTGACCACGCCGAGGTCACAGAAACAGGTGAACTCTACTTCACTGGTCCTAAGGACAGAAAAGGGAACTTAACTACTTACTATAATTACAGGCTTTATAAAGTTGAGTGGAAGATAGTGTGTTGTTTTCACTAGACAATCAAACAAAGGGCTAGTCTGTCTTTCGTGTTTTCATTATGAGAATAAGCTGCCATTGTTCTTGTGGTGCAATTATCATAACAATTATCAAGTTCAAAAGAAGAATGTTAAATATTTTAACAAAAGATAAGAGCGATGAATACCGTCAAAACTATAATATGTCGGGCAACATGTTTTCTTTTTTTTAACAAATTGGAACTGAATACACGCTAAACAAAAGTTTTTAAAGGTAATTTTTTTTTATACTAAAGCTTCATGTTCAACGTAAGAAGGAAGGCACATGGTTTAAGCACGGGAACGCCAAAGTAGACAAAAGGCAGAAGCCAAATCTCCCGAGTTCATCAAGGACTATTTCCAGCTTGATGCTGGAAGATTGGTGCCCAGTGGTCAGCCAGTAAAGTCATTACTGCCTGGCCGCCAGAATAAAACGATTGAATTGAGCTGGGGGGATCCGGGATGTCCTCCAACTGGGCGAGCTAAAAATAGACAGTAAGACAATGGGAGGTAAGAAAGTTAAGTAAAGGTAGGAATAGAAAATGGTATGGCAATAAATAGTAACTGCTTTTTAAATGTTTTTAAGAGACAATGCGGAGATGACGTGTCTACCTTTTTAGCGGGTATTTTTTTAAATAAAATGTATTCATTAGTATGTGAGAAATATATCTGTTTTGTAATATTTGTGTGAAAGATGTCAGTTTTGTTATTTTTGTGTGAAATGTCTGTTTTATTATATTTGTGTGAAAATACGACCCTGTTTTGTTATATTTGTGTAAAATGTCTGTTATGTTATATTCCATTTCCAACCCTCCCCCCCCCCCCCCACCTCAATTTAACCGAAGATAAAGAGTACAAGCTTAACACAGATAGGCAATAGACATGTTTAGACGAAATCCTATCTCTGCACCTTCGTGCACCCTTATCTACGGATAAAACGTGCAACATTAAGCAACTCACCTTTCTCACCTCACAGAATCTTTTTTTTTCTCCAAATCTTGGCTGAATCAATGCTTCACCCACTTCTACATCCCGCAAGATTGACACGTTCGACCAGACGGGGATAAAGCTAGTACACCCCAGAAACGGACCGCTCCCCAAAGAGAACGGCCTGGCGGGAGATCGAACTAACGACAGTTCATTATAAACTAAGCCCAAGATGGCTCCACTGGACCCACTCGGCATTACGGCTTTACGCCCTCTTAGACATCGCGCCTGCACGAGGACGCGTGGCGATGCTTAATTACACCCCACGCTCAAGCTGTTCTTAATGAGATGACCAGCGCATGCTTGTTCGGTAATTAGCCCAGGTGAGATCGCTTCCGCCAACCTTTGGTGTAGTTCATAAAAACGTCGCTAAACAGCTGAGGGGGAGCGTCAACGATACTTACAAACTAATCGGGGTTATATTTTTTTTCTAACAGCCTATGCTGTAATAATTGAATCGTTATCATGGTCTATAAACAATTATGATTAGCATTCGAGGTTGCGATGTACTTGTACAAACGCTAGAACAGAAGGGAGGTGGGTTTTTTTTGTTATTGCTAGTATCGCTACCCTGTGGGACGACGTGGTCTAGTTGTAGAGCGCTAGACTGCTTTCCTGAAAGTCTCGAGTTCGAATCCGGGTTTAAGTGAGTACAACGTCCCTGCGTCCACCCAGCTCTGGTGGGTACCTGACACAGTTTAAGGAGAGTAAAGGGGACTGGACATAGTGTTGGCTACATTATCCTTTCATATGCCGAGGTCAAGAAACATTTGAACTCGACTTCATCTGCCCAATGGATCGCTAGGTCTAAATAGGAATCTTTACTATCACTACCCTAGATACTGATTTTAATAATTTAAGGTAAGACTAACTGGCAAGTGCTATTACACCAAAATTAAATGCTAACTATTTAAAAATGCAAGTCTGCTTGTTACTCTAAAATGTACAAAAGGAATACCGGTATGGTAAGTCAATATATGCTCACGTCTTCATCAAAATAAAACCAAATTAGACTGACACCTACAAAACTATCGGACTCGAGTTTCTAGAAAGCCCCCGTGCTCACCCGCCTCTGATGGGTACCTGACTCACGTTGGTCAAAGTAGAGGGGGCATGTGCTGACCACACTATTCCTTGCTCAACAGCTGAACTCTACTCCATCTGCAAGATGGACAGTCAAAACAAATGTAATGGTAGTAGACGGAAAAATAGGCTGCATACGCCATATTGAAAAACAAAAACAAAACGAGTAAGAGACTGTTCAATTATTGAGGTCGGCTCTCCCTAGACCACGAAAACCTTTTCATCATTTCCCCCCGACAGTGACCAGACAGTGACCAATTTGGGGCTGCTCACAACGGCCACTCGTGGCGAGCACAGTATGTGTCCGGTCTGATAAGATCGATTTTAATCTCCACCCGCCCGGTGTTGGCCAATAAGTCGTACACTGACCACAGGCGGACGTGACAAACTTGTCTGACCCCCCCCCCCCACACACACACACTCACACTCACCATAAATGATGACTCGGGGTGAATATGGCAAAGACACATCAAAGACAGTTTTTATAACAATCTTTGGCCACCAATGTCAAAGACACATCAAAGACAGTTTTTATAACAATCTTTGGCCACCAATGGCAAAGACACATCAAAGACAGTTTTTATAACAATCTTTGGCCACCAATGTCAAAGACACATCAAAGACAGTTTTTATAACAATCTTTGGCCACCAATGTCAAAGACACATCAAAGACAGTTTTTATAACAATCTTTGGCCACCAATGTCAAAGACACATCAAAGACAGTTTTTATAACAATCTTTGGCCACCAATGTCAAAGACACATCAAAGACAGTTTTTATAACAATCTTTTGCCACCAATGTCAAAGACACATCAAAGACAGTTTTTATAACAATCTTTGGCCACCAATGTCAAAGACACATCAAAGACAGTTTTTATAACAATCTTTGGCCACCAATGTCAAAGACACATCAAAGACAGTTTTTATAACAATCTTTTGCCAACAATGTCAAAGACACATCAAAGACAGTTTTTATAACAATCTTTGGCCACCAATGTCAAAGACACATCAAAACAAAATGTATATAACAACCTGTAAGACAAAATGATAAAGACACTAACCCATATACAAACAGAAAACTTTTGAATTATGGATGTCAGCATTTTCAAATTAATTTAACCATAGCATCCCCTTCTATACATGACTTCAATCAGCAGTATGTTGACTGCCATTCATATTTTCCTCTTTTTTGAAACCAAATGTAGACAACTTTATCAGCAAGGACATAAAAAGCCACACAGAAACATGCTATTTGTTTAAACCTAATAGGACAGTACCGACAGTGGCGTAGCGAGGTCGGGTGTCACCCGGTGCGGCACTTAATGGTGTCACCCCAGAGGCGTAGCGACCCTTCCCGGGGACAAACTTTCAATTTTAGATGTTTGCACCCCCCCCCCCCTCAAACTTTCGATTAGCACCCCCCCCCCCCCCCCCTCAAACTTTCAATTAGCAGCCCCCCACCCTCAAACTTTCAATTTGCACTTCTTAAAAGACTATTTAACACTCGAATTAATCGCTTAATTATCATTTTTCTCTATATATTTTGCTATTTTTTGCCTTGGTGTCACCCCCCTAAATGGTGTCACCTGGTGCGGTCCGCACCCCCCACCCCCCCCCCCCTCGCTACGCCTCTGAGTACCAAACAAATTACTTATTTATGCATGTTAATATAAGCAACCACGACCAAGCATACATGAGTTGAGGACAGGAATTATTCTAACAGAAATGGAAATAAATCTAAAAGATTGTATTTTTATACTACTTATTACTCAGCATGATACAATTAACTAGTAAATTTTACACTGGTGTTCAGTATATCTATCAGCATAACAATGTAGCAGATTATTCATACCTCACACTAAAAATTTTAAGTAAAACACCTGTCCTTGCTTGCATAGCTTTTAAGGGTGGCAGTTAAATTTTCTACATTGATCTTTGAGGTTATCAGGGCCTTAAGTCATTTTGGTTATTTTTGGATATTCATGACTGATAGCATGGATGGTATTGCAACTCTCAGACATTAATTTGCAGGTGAGTGATTGGGATGAAGCCTTGGTGTATCGGGGTAAAGTGATGTTATGTTTGCTGGAGTGTTTGTACTACTAGTTAGATATATGTGGGTGTGGCAAGAAGCATCACATGGAATTTTATTCTACAGCTGAGGTCTAAGGATCAGCTGTATGTACAGAAACAAACTTTAGGATTCAGGAGTGTTTTAACCATTTGACATACAAGTGGGGAGGGAGCTGGGTTTAGGTTTAAAATAAAAGGATAGCAGCCTTTATACAGCTGACCACACTATCCCTTCATTGAACTGGCAGGTTCTAAAAAGGGAGCTATGTAGCTACATACTGTGCTAGATGTAGCTATATAAATTAATTGATGGAAATGTACCGAGTCGACAAAAAGCTCATGGTTGTTAAATTCGAAAAAGTCTCAAGTTCAAACCCTCTGGCAGATAAGACTTGATCCCTTCCAACACTAAAAATTAAGAACAAAGAAGAAGAAGATTTTACCAAAACAAACTTTCACAAGATGCCTGCTAAAGTAAATGAGCTTGGTTGCATCTGATGAAAACATTGCTTATCTTTAATTATTACTGAAAAGTTTCAATACAATTAATTAAAAAGGGTAGGCCTACATGAATTAAACTTTGAAACATTTTTATAACTTTCAAAACATAAATCCTCCAAAAAATGTGAAAATATTACTAAAATTTAATGAGTCACTTTTTTTTCACATGACTAGTCTCGGCCAATTTTACATACCTAAATCACCTAGCCTTAAACAATAGATTACCACCACCTTTTTATTATATTGTTTGTTTGTATTGTAGGCCTATAATATTCATTTATCTATAATATTTGACACAAACATATCACAATATTGAATATAGATCTACTTCTATTACAGCCTTGACAATGAGGTAACGTTTACGTACATTAATAGCCACGGGCGATTTTACGTACCCAAAACGATAGATCTCTAGATCTAACTACTAAAACTAGTAACTAAAGAAACTAAATAGATAGTAGAATCTATAGTTTGTAAGTTAGCTGAGTTAGGCCTGCTTACTCATTACTGCTTTACTTTACTTTTTTTACTTAGAATGACTTAGATCTAGAATCTAGATCTAGATCTCTACTGTGTACTTGACTTAGACTTAGGACTTAGTTACTTAAGTTAGACTAGATCTAGCAGTAAGCCTACTACTAGAGACTAGATCTGCTGATCTAGAGTTAGAGTCTACAGTCTAGAGGTAGACTAGACCTAGATTCTAGAATCTAGATCTAGATCTAGTCTACTTTTTTTTTTACTTAAACGTAAGTTAAGTTAAGGCCTAAAGTTACCGATTTAAAAAGAAATTTTAAAATCTCATAAAAATTATCAAAATTTAAATTATGTTTAACGAGAGTAGATCTAGTACTCACTCAGATGACGTATGTTTTCCTATTGTTCAATTCAATAGTTGCAAAACTTTATATTGAGCACACAGCATGTTTAAATGTTACATGATCTTTGTTTGTATTCGGAACTATAATAATAATACGAAATTTTTAGCAACCTTTTACTAGAGTGTCTTCCCTTGACGTTAATCATCTTTTATAACGAAACAATTGTTAATTTAACTTCAATATCAATATTCATTTGGTATTCATATTTTAAATTTTTTTAAATAAAACCTAGTTTATCAATGAGTATTAAAAAAGTATTTAAAAAAATAAATAAAATACATTAGCTTTTTTTAAAAAAAGAATAATAATAATAATAAATAGTAGGGCCTATGCATAGGCCCTATGTTTGATTAAAATATAAATGTTATTATTATGAACGACACCATCAATGGTCGAGGTATCAGCGTTCAACAAAATGTTAAACTTAAGAATCTCATATTGCGTGTGTGAAATTGAAATGATAATTATTTATTTTACAGAAAAAAATCTAGCAAAACAATTTAGTGGTGTGTATTATAATAGTTCGACCCTTTCGGTCTACAGCTTTCCTTAGGCCTATATTCTTGCAAGGGTGGTGTATTATGTAATTTTTATATGCAATTCCCTTTAGATACTTTTCCCGGGAGGGGGGAGGGGGGGGGGGGGCACAGGTTAAAAAATATATTTTATGTATAATTTTTTTTTCGTACTTTGTCTCAGTGTTCACAAACTATACTTTGGTGAGACGTGTTAAGTAGTTGGCGGGATGTGGTCGCTGCACATTTTTTCTTGGTGGTCAAAAACGAGTAAATAGGCCGAATGCACTGTCGCTACGAGATAATGTGTCGTGAAAATTGTTGTATTTCTACAAATAATTTTTATAACTTAAAAAAAACTTTTTTGCAGTAATAAGGCATAGATTAATGATAGATGGAATTTTTAAAAATGTAGGGCTCGTCCGGGATTTGAACCCGGGACCTCTCGCACCCTAAGCGAGAATCATACCCCTAGACCAACGAGCCAGATGCCCGTCGGCTGTATTATAACATGCCGTTTTCGAGCGCGTTAGCGGGGCTAGGTAGGTTTGGTCTAAAGCGTTAAGCGAAGCGGTTCTTCTTCTAACTATCGATTTTCTTCTTTTAGCTAACGTTTTTTTATTATTGTATTCCTTTGAAACACATTACTGCCATAATACGGGATACTAGGTGACTAAATTGTGTCATAACTTAACCCACAATTCCCCTCAAAATTGCGGGTTTTTACTTTCTCGTATATACGAAGTATAGAGAAAGTCTTGTAATCGTGCAAAAAAAAAAAAAATCGAGATTTTTGCAAATCTCGACGTTTTGCATCTCACTGATACGGAAAAACATAATTTTGCAATCTTGTCCGTATGTCTGTGTGTCTGTGTGTGTGTGTGTGTGTGTGTCCGTGTGTAAACACGATAACTTGAGTACCGTTACAGCTAGGTTGATGAAATTTCATATATAAGTATTTAATCAAAATCGTAGATCCGTATCAACTTTTGAGCTATTTCCGATAACCGGAAGTGGTACTTTTCCTACTTTGAATTTTTCAAAAGCCTATAACTTGAGTACTATTTCAGATAGATAAATGAAATTTCATACGTAAGTAAAAGATCTAATTCTCTACCTTGTATTAAATTTTGAGTCGTTTCCGTTGACTGGAAGTAGTACTTTACGCTACTTCCGATTTCTCAAAAAACTAATGTAAATTTTAAAAGTAATAATAATATTGCGCACTATTATGCGCTTTTTTATTTCGCGTTCACTTGGTGTGCAATTAATTTGTCTACGAGATTTTATTCTATTTTTAAAACTTTAAGTATTTAAAATGGATTAAAAATCATGTCTATAGCCCGAGTTCCCATTCCCTGTTATTTTATCTATAATAATAGTTTCGCTGTCTCTCTATCTATCTATCTATCTATCTGTCTGACAAGAACGCTCTAGAGAAAAGACAAGCAATTTAAAAACATGCACAGTAATTCGAAAAACGAAGTATGACGTCGACACATTTAGCACAGAGTAGAAAATAATCTCAAACCCAGAGAGTGCTCACAGTTATATGACGTCATTGATTTTCGCGTTAACATTGAATAAAAAGGAAATGTTGTCTAATCTTAATGGTTTGCGTGAAGAGTTTCTTGCATACAATTCTTCGGGTAGGGGCGAAGCCCCACCCCCCGCGTAAGAACGTCTGAGCCCCTCCCCCTCCCCCTCCCCAACTCAAAAGAAATTTCTGCATCGATACTCTATAATAAAATTACCGCCTAATTAATGTGTCTAATCTAAAAAGTGGTTTTCTTGCAATTTCTTTAATGCAATTCTTCGGGTAGTGGCTAAGCGCGACACCAGTGTTTCTTTCAGACATTTTCCTCCCCGGAGAGGGGTGGGGGTAATTGAAATTTTCGAGGGCGGGGTTAGAATTTTCGGGGAGGGGGGGCGGACACTGGAAAAAGTATATAATTATATTTCGTTGAATGGGACGGTAGACATGTTTTTTTTGGGAGTGGGGGGGGGGGGGGGGTGGGGGGTGGGGAGTGGGGGGGGAGGTGTGAGTGGGGGGGGGGGGGTGGGGGGGGGGGCGGTGGTTTCCTCATCGATACTCTATAATAAAATTACCGCCTAATTAATGTGTCTAATCTAAAAAGTGGTTTTCTCGCAATTTCTTTAATGCAATTCTTCGCGTAGTGGCTAAGCGCGACACCAGTGTTTCTTTCAGACTTTTTCCTCCCCGGAGAGCGGTGGGGGTACTTGAAATTTTCGGGGGCGGGGGTAAAATTTTCGGGGAGGGGGCGGACACTGGAAAAAGTATATAATTATATTTCGTTGAATGGGACGGTAGACATGTTTTTTGGGGGGTGGGGGTGGGGTGGGGGTGGGTGGCGGTGGGTGGGGTGGGGGGGGCTGGTGTGTAGGGTGGGTGTGGGGTGGGGGGTGGGGGGGGGGTGGTGTGTGTGTGGGGGGGGGTTGGTTTTAGTTTAGAGAAAAGAGACAGCACTATCAACCTAGCGCCCGGTGTATCCTTCCTCAACGGGCCATTTTTCTCGTCTATAATAATAGTTTCGCTGTCTCTCTATCTATCTATCTATCTATCTGTCTGACAAGAACGCTCTAGAGAAAAGACAAGCAATTTAAAACATGCACAGTAATTCGAAAAACGAAGTATGACGTCGACACATTTAGCACAGAGTAGAAAATAATCTCAAACCCAGAGAGTGCTCACAGTTATATGACGTCATTGATTTTCGCGTTAACATTGAATAAAGAGGAAATGTTGTCTAATCTAAGTGGTTTGTGTGAAGAGTTTCTTGCATACAATTCTTCGGGTAGGGGCGAAGCCCCACCCCCCGCGTAAGAACGTCTGAGCCCCTCCCCCTCCCCCTCCCCAACTCAAAAGAAATTTCTGCATCGATACTCTATAATAAAATTACCGCCTAATTAATGTGTCTAATCTCAAAAGTGGTTTTCTTGCAATTTCTTTAATGCAATTCTTCGGGTAGTGGCTAAGCGCGACACCAGTGTTTCTTTCAGACATTTTCCTCCACGGAGAGGGGTGAGGGTACTTGAAATTTTCGGGGGCGGGGGTAGAATTTTCGGGGAGGGGGCGGACACTGGAAAAAGTATATAATTATATTTCGTTGAATGGGACGGTATACATGTTTTTTTTAGGGGAGTGGGGGGGGGGGGGGGTGGGGTGGTTTTAAGTTAGACTTTTTCCTCCCCGGAGAGGGGTGGGGGGTACTTGAAATTTTCGGGGGCGGGGGTAGAATTTTCTGGGAGGGGGCGGACACTGGAAAAAGTATATAATTATATTTCGTTGAATGGGACGGTAGACATGTTTTTTTTTTTGGGGGGGGGGGGGGGGGGTGGCGGGGTGGTGTGTGTGGGGGGTGTGTGAGGGGGGGTGGGGGGGTGTGTGGGGGGAGTGGGGGGGGGTTTAGTTTAGACTTTTTCCTCCCCGGAGAGGGGTGGGGGGTACTTGAAATTTTCGGGGGCGGGGGTAGAATTTTCGGGGAGGGGGCGGACAATGGAAAAAGTATATAATTATATTTCGTTGAATGGGGACGGTATACATGTTTTTTGGGGTGTGGGGGGGTTGGGGGGGGGGGGTGGGGGGGTGGGGGTGGTGTGTGTGTGGGTGGGGGGGGTGGTGTGTGTGGGGGTGTGGGGTGGGTGGGGGGGTGTGTGGGGGGGGGGGGGTGGTTTTAGTTTAGAGAAAAGAGACAGCACTATCAGCCTAGCGCCCGTTGTATCCTTCCTCAACG
Organism: Physella acuta; assembly: GCF_028476545.2. Classification (NCBI taxonomy): domain Eukaryota; kingdom Metazoa; phylum Mollusca; class Gastropoda; family Physidae; genus Physella; species Physella acuta. The sequence continues at coordinate 41,125 of NW_026731856.1, forward strand.
GGCCATTTTTCTCGTATAAGAATATTCGAGAAAGTTTAGGGGAGATCACTCCCGGTTTATTTTTTTCTAATCATCAATTACTTGAGTAGACTATATTAATCTAGATCTAGATCTAGATCTAGTCCAATTTTTAATTTACAAACACATTTTTAAAAACGCGAAGCTGAAATTCTGTGTCTAAAAGTAACATTTTAAAATTCGAAAGCGTGTCATCACACTTTATCACCCACTCGTCAAATTTTTTATCGACACCGCATGCAAATACAAAGCCGGTCATCCATAAATGAAGTCGCGCATTTTTGACGCTTTTTACTAGCTCCCCCTCCGTCCGTCACACATCGTCACAAAAAGCCAGACCCCCCCCCCCCCCCCCCCGCCCCATAAAATGTCGTCACACCTAAGCCTCCCCCCCCCCCCCAAATTGCAGTTTATTGCAGTTTAATTTTTCTTAAAACGTCCATATATTTCCAAAATCTTGCCTGAACGCTGTCAACATATAGATCTAGTATTTTAATCAATTTCTATTACAATTTATTAAAACAGTTTTCTTAAACCCGTTTTCTGTCCCTCCCCTCTTCCAAATATTTTTTTTTTAAACAGTAATGGGCAATTTGTCGCCAAATTAATTTTTTAATATTCATTTATAATTATTTTTTTTCAAACCATGATAGAGGTCAACTTTTCTTTACACTACTGTTACAAACATATTCGTGTGTCGGCAAACGTTTAAAAATGCAAATATAATATCAGGACGTATAATGGGCCCCATATAAAAAATAACCAAGGGCCTTATCGAGCCTAAATTTTGGCCCTGCTGATTGATATCAAATAAATAAATGACGACAGATCTAGCCGCCTTCAAAGTCAAAGCGAGCATTCATGCAGATCGTTTGTAGCAAAGGGACTGTATATATATATATATATATATATATATATATATATATATATATATATATATATATATATATATATATATATATATATATATATATATATATAGCCTATATATATATATATATATATATATATATATATATATATATATATATATATATATATATATATATATATATATACCTGCCTCTTGCTAAAGTAGGCTAAGTATCAGGAAGAAGGAATTATATTATACCGAATAGAGATCGAAAATGGATCTCCTGCAGTAGGCTGAAAAGATGCTGTCCCATCTTTGTAAAGATCAAGTGGCGCCTGGGACAACCCAAGGGGGAATCCCCAGGAGGAGTGGTGATGCGACAAATTCGGCAGTCCGTTTTTGTGAATTGATACGTGTGATCTATGTATGTAGATAGGGTGGAGGATAAATGAGTATGAACCATGTTAAAATATTAATATTTACTTAATTTCTTTTTAACTAATTTAATTTATTTAAGGACAGACTTATACTAACAGGCCTACTTTGTCCAGGGTTTCTTTCAGACATTTTGTTCCGGATAGGGGAATTTTTTTTTAAGTTACTTGGTTTCAGTTATTTTTAATTTTATACAACTAGGCCTTACAATACTAGGGCCTATTTGCCACCCGAAGTAACTATAACAAGGAAGTAAATTCCTATACTTGGAACAAGGTAATTCCCAAAAAAAAACCTAACATAAATCGAAGCGATAAGTTTAGTTAGTAGATCTAGGTCTGAGCGATTCAAGAATGTCAGCCACTATTAAACGAGGCATTGTATTTGTAGCTGCTGGACTTTTACTCGCGCTTTGTGACAGGTAGGCTTACACAAAAATATAAATGATCTGTCTAGATAGTCAGGAGCACATACACGCACACACACACACACATAACTTGTACCGAAGGACAGACTGGCAAATCATGCAATGTGGCCAGTGACAAAGTTGTCTAGTAACGGTGCTTTGAGAATTTGACTTTGTGAAATAAAATAAGAATTAATATTTTTAGAAAATAATTTTATAGGCATATTACTTAACATTAAGTTTGCTTAAACACTTTGAAAGTGCTCTTTGTTTGAACAATAATAAAATTACACTGTGCTTGTGTTATTCTCATAATTCTCGCTATTTATGCTTTAGTTAGAAAACCATGAAACATCTTCTTAATCAATCTTAATTTTAAAAATCATCTTAATATAAATTAAATATAGTTTTATTAAATATTGCCTAAGCCTAGGCTTTAGACCTATATATTATATAAATCAATAATTTATAGGCCCACTACATTTGTTTGAATTTGATACTCTAGCAGTCATAATTACTAATCGAATTGGTAATTATTTAATAATATATATATATATATATATATATATATATATACATAATTATACATATATATTTATTTATTTGAATATTCAAATGCAATCTTTCAGGATATAATCTAGATATACAGTGGTTTCTCATGGTGGGGGTAGGGTGGTTCCCGTCTAAAACGTGTGACACTGTTTAGTGGTTGACACCGTGATGAAACATCATAAAATTTATTGCCAAAACAATGTTTAATCCAGTTAAGATAACAAAATAGTAGTGGTAGAGGGTTGACATCAAAGTGAAAATGCAAAATTGTTGGGGGGGGGGGGGGGGTAAAACCCTAAATTATGGTACCAGGTAACATCCATACCTAGTGACACCACTGTCTATACCACCCCTACCCCAGGGTAATATGATAAACCACCCCCCTCTCTGTGTTATAATATGTGTATGGTTATTTTGTTATTTATAGGGTTCAGTTTAAATTTGATATGTTTAAACTACTTGCAATATAAAATGTGGTTATGGTGAATTGTCAAGTAGGCATAACATTAATTTTGTTATTTTTTCAACTGTATTTGTTTGTAAAGGTGGCCAAGCACACTAACAGTACAAGGATCCTATACAAGCAAAGCTCATATCTTTGATCATCTGTTTCTATTGGTAACTGTGTTCTTTCTATTTGTTTTTAATGTGTATTTTATTTTGATCTAAGCAAATTTGAAAATTAATCACAGATAACCTATGTGATGTATACAAAAACATTAATGTATTTACATTTCTGTTTCATTAACATTCTGATTATTTTAAATTCTTAATGGATTTCAAATATAAAGGTGTTTGCTTAGTGATATTCTGTGTCATTACTAGATGTGAAAAGTAAAGAACCGTAGTTTTTTTAAAAATTAGACGTTGTGGTCAATAGTATAGGAAATTTGTAGAGTTCATCTATCCACAGCCTCAGTTACTTTTCCAGAAATTTTAGCGGCATTGCCTGGGAATCAAACTCATGTGTTTTGGGTTATCAATTTAGTGCTTATCCCACTCTAAAATGCCACCCCATGTTTATTATTTGTATCATCTGAGTTTTATTTCTATTGATTTTTTGTTTTCAGTGGTTTTTCAAACAGTTTGTACAATGTTTGCTTTTACCTTTGTGGATACTCATAGAGAGAAATATATTTGGATTTGGGAGACTCATGCATGGCCAAGAACAACCACAGAGTAAATGAGAAATAATTTAAATTTGGTGTGTGAGATTTGAGAGAGAGAAAATGTAATAGTAAAGAAATAATCAACAGACCCACATATGGGTGAAAATTATCCATGCACTGAAACAAAAAAACACAAAAAATAAAATAAGAGCTATTTTTTATTGATTGGAATACTAATACTTTTTTAAGTAGACCTTGAGTTTGTCAACTAAAAATAGATATGTGGCAGCTATAACTATAAGAAATTTCTTCAGCAATCAACTGGGATTTAACAAACCTTAATAATTATTTAGGACTGAGGGGTTGTACATAAAAGCATAAAGGTGTCACACACCTTGAATTGACAGTATGTCACCATGTGTGACATAGAAAACAGGGGATAAAGAATGTGACAGCATTTATTTTGTATAAAAATGACGGGGAATGTTCATTAATTTTTGTGACAATTACAGTGGGAGAATAAACTGAGGGATGTCATTTGTTCAATAAGACTGAGACCAAAATAGCATGTCACTAATTGATGATCCTTTATAACATATAATAAATAATGTAATTAGGCTAGTCCATGTTTTCAATGGTAGTAACTGAAGATTGACTCTATCTTCTAAAATCATGGAGGTGCTTATGACCTGATATCCCTTCCTCATCCAGTGTTATTGAGTGTCATTGATCCTCACCTTTATTTCCATTTTGCTATATTTTAAGTAGTTAAATGATAGATCTAGGAAGAACACAAAACTAAAAAAATTTTACATAACTAATGTACAATTTTACTTATATTAAAATCATTTAGTATAAAAATAACAACTGAACACTGTTATTTATTTATTAAGTAAAATTAATTAGTATAAATATAACAACTAAGCGCTTTTATTTATTTTGTTTAATCCAAACATTACAGGAAACAATCCGCTTGCCCTTGCTGCAGAAAACCAAAATGCACAGCCCAACCTGGCAGGTGGCAATAGAAATGATGCTGCGAATAATCCTGAACCAGATAGAGCAAATAATCAAGCCCAACTTGGCAGAAACAGAAGAAAGATTAAAAAACCATCAGCACTAATTTACTTTCCTGCAGCAATTTTTTCTCAATCCAGTATTTTACTTCTTTACTTTGGAGTGAAGTTGACATACAGTTCAAGTTTTATTATGTTAAAGGGTAAACTAACATACCATTTATATGTTTTATGGCTAGAGTTTCTTTCATGCTTCTCTTTAGAGGGGGGGGAGGGGAGACGAAAAAACATCTACACCCCCACCTTCACCAAATGAAATAGAATTTATATAGAAAATATATACTTTTACCAGTGAACGCAAAACACTCCCACCCAAAAATTTTGAGTGCCCCCTGGAGAAAAAAGTCTGGAAGGAAACACTGTTTATGGCATTAAAATTAAACAAATGTAATTAACTTAATTAAAAAATTTTAAGAGAACCAGACCTACACAGTAACTTTGAAACTTAGAAATCATGCATATACTAAATAAGCCATAACATAAAGGGGTAGATTCTTGAAATGTCATAAAATGTCTATAGAATTATTTTATATAGTAGTAACCATAGAAAAATAAGAACTCTGCTTCACTGACCATTAAGGGTTACTTTAACTTTATTAGTGTTTTAGAATATCCAAAAAAAAATTGACATCAACATTTTCCAGCAGTTTAAAATTATTGCTCTTTT